>NC_045442.1:86427027-86427375 GCF_002776525.5 Piliocolobus tephrosceles | reverse complement strand
TGTAGTCCCAGCTACTCAGGAGGCTGAGGTGGGAGGACGGCTTGAGCTAGGGAGGTTGAGGCTGCAATTAGTCATGATTGTGCCACTGCACTCCAGCCTGGGTGACAGAGCAAGACCCTGCCTCAAAAATAAAACCAAAAACAAAAAACAAAAAAAATCACAATGCCAAGTCCTAAATCTCAAAAAAGCAAGTGCCAAGGGCTCTCTGGTACTGAAGACACATCTGCCATGTGGATCTCAAGTGGGGGTCCCGGGATTTGCATAGGAGCTGTTCCAAAATCTGAGGACTGCGGTGGGTACCCATCTCCAGAGGTGAAGCTCTGGTTTGGGAGGCCACCTGCTGGACAG
>NC_045442.1:86408507-86426927 GCF_002776525.5 Piliocolobus tephrosceles | reverse complement strand
GCCTCTGATCAGCTGGGCAGCCCAGCCCTCCCCGGGCTCAGCTCGGCGGACCGCCCTCTGCTGGCTGGGACTGGGCCAGCGCCGGCGCCTGCGGGCGGGCGAGGGCGTCCTTTGAAGGCGGCTCCAGCTCTCGCTGGCGCCCTCTGGCTCTAGGCTCCCCGACCTCTCGCTCCTGGGCCAGGGGGCCGCGGCGACGCGCCCCGTGCCTGTGGCTCCCTCTTCGCCGAGGACCCCCGTGGCCTCCCGGCCCTCCCTTCCCGCGCGACCTGGAGGCCCCGCTAGCGGCACCTCCCCAGCGCCCAAGTAGCCCAGCTCCTCCGGGAGCGCCCCGACGCCTCCGCTCCCCTGGCCCCAGCTGTGACCGCTCAGCACTTTGCCAGGAAGGGGGGCTCCGCGACCCTTAGAACATAGAG
The DNA here is from genome assembly GCF_002776525.5 of Piliocolobus tephrosceles. Lineage (NCBI taxonomy): Eukaryota > Metazoa > Chordata > Mammalia > Primates > Cercopithecidae > Piliocolobus > Piliocolobus tephrosceles. Next base: position 86,426,514 of record NC_045442.1, on the reverse strand, counting down.
ATGTCGGGGGACTTAACTGCCCCTGGAGGGTGGGAGGGGGCCAGGGCCGAAGGACATGGCCTGGACGGAATGACCGTGGGTAGGTGGAGACAGCGCTGGGATTTGGAGGACCTGGGGTTTCCCCTGCAGTGGGGAGTGAGGGTAGATGGGGTACAGTCTCAGGTAATTACACTTCTTGGTGCTGTTGCAGGCAAGTGTGCATGGGTTACCTTGCTTGAGCCCAGGGTGCAAAGCAGCTTCGTTTGGAGAAGGGAGAATTCTTGAAGTTCTGAAAGGGAAACCACCCCGAGTCCCTGCTCCCTCATTCATTAATTCCGTCACTCAGTTGGTGTTCTGACGTGGTAGGGGTGAGTGGGTGCGGGGAGATAGGCTTTGGAGGGTCTGTTGCAAAGATGAAATCCTCAAGAACAAACACAAGTCTGAGGAAGGGGAAGTTGGGTTCAGAATATCTATCAAAACCTTAGAGATGGTCCTGTTACCGGAAAGGGGTCCCCATCCAAACCCCAAGAGAGGGTTCTTGGATCTCACGCAAGAAAGAATTCAGGGCGAGTCTGCAGTGCAAAGCAAAAGCAAGTTTATTAAGAAAGTAAAGTGGTTAAAGTACAGCTACTCCATAGAGTGGGACGTTCCCAAAAGTAACAGGAGTAAAGCCCCCATCCTAGGTACAATGCTTGTGTAGATGGGGAGATGTGCTCTGCCAAGGAGTAATGTTAGGCAGGGACCTAGACCCAAGGTGGCAGTACCACCTGACATGGTGGGCCCCTTGTGGGGACTTTACCCGCTGGGATTTCCTGCTAGGACTTTTCAGCGTGGAAAGCACCCTGAGCCCGCCAAAACTCCCCACTCTGCGGAAACTCCTGGACACCTCATTCCTCAGAGATCCAAACCTAACTCAGGAAACTGAAACCTACAGACCCCGCCTACCTCGCCCTATAAAAGGCCCCTGATACCTGCCCCACCCTCGACTTCCTGGGCCCTCCTCCTAGGGGACGGGTGAACCTCCCCGGGGAGCCCAATAAAGGCTACCTCTGTTCTCATCTGCCTCATGTCCTCATGTCAGGGCTTCCCCCCTCCCTCACTTGTGACCTGGGCACCAGGGACTAGGAGACATCTGACCTCCCTGGAAGCCGCCATACCCCACACTCCTTGTGGCAGTGGGAGGAGGTTCCCATTGCCTCCGGACTGCCCACCTTAGGATCATGGGGGCTGCCCAGTCCAAATCAGACCCAAAATCCCCTCTGGGGTGCCTCTTGGCTAATTTCCAGACTTTAGGTCTCAGCCAAGACCTAAAACGAAAGCAGCTTATTTTCTTCTGCACAATGGCATGGCCGCAGTATGAATTAGATTATCAGTCTCAGTGGCCTGCAGAAGGCACTCTCGACTTTAACATACTCATAGATCTGACCAACTTCTGCAAGAGACTAGGCAAATGGTCCGAAGTACCCTACCTTCAGGCCTTTTGGGACTTGCGCTCCTGCCCAGACCTCTGTGCCCGATGTTCGTTGGCCTAGGTCTTGCTTGTGAAATCTACTCCCTCAAGCAAGGAGAAGGATGATTCTCCTCTTTCTCTGAGCCCCCTGATACTCTTTCCCTGATCCCACTTCGGTCCCCCGCTCAACCTCCCACTTACTCTGACCCGTTGGCGTCTCTGTCCTCGTCGGCGCCACCCCTTCCCTCCACTCCTCCTGTGTCCCCACCAAACCTGACAGACCCTGTCTCTCCTACCTCCTCCTCCTCCTCACCTGTCTCAGCCCATACCTGGTCCAGGACCCACCTCCTGTGCCCCTTGCGGGAAGTGGCAGGTGCCGAAGGAGTGGTCCGGGTCCATGTGCTATTTTCGTGGGCAGACCTGTTTAAGATTGAAGAGCGTGTAGGCTCTTTCTCAGCCAGCCCCACTCTGTATATCAAAGAGTTCAGATACCTATGCCAGGCGTATGACCTCACCTGGCATGATCTCCATGTTGTTATGACCTCAACCCTGTCCCCTGAGAAAGGGGAGCGTATCCCAGTGGCAGCCAGGCAGCATGCCGACCAGGTTCATTTAACTGACCCCACCATGCCAGTCAGCACCGAGACAGTGCCGTCAGCTGAGCCTAACTGGGACTACCAGGTTGGGCAGGCAGGCCGCCACCACCGAGACATGATGGTCCAGTGCCTTCTTGCCGGCCTGCAGGCAGCCTCCAATAAGTCAGTCAACTTTGATAAATTAAAGGAGGTAGTCCAAGGCTCAGATGAGAATCCGGCCGTTTTTCTTAACCAACTGACTGAGGCACTCATTCAGTATACCCGCCTTGACCCTGCCTCCCCTGCAGGAGGAACCGTCTTGGCTACGTACTTTATTTCTCAGTCGGCTCCGGATATCCGGAAAACATTTTAAAAGGTGGAGGACGACCCTCAAACTCCCATCCAGGATTTAGTCAAACTGGCTTTCAAGGTCTACAACTCCAGGGAGGAAGCAGCTGAGGCCCAGCCACAGGCCAGGCTAAAACAGAAGGTACAACTCCCAACCCAGGCCTTGGTAGCAGCCCTGAGGCCCACTGGCTCCAGGAGCTCTCAGAGAGGAGGTACTCCCCAAGCGCCACCTGGTGCCTGCTTCAAGTGCAGCAACAAAGGCCACTGGGCCAAGCAGTGCCCCAACCCTAAGGAGCCAACTCGCCCCTGTCTGAGCTGAAGGCATATAGGCCATTGGAAGTCAGACTGCCCCAACCTGAAGACAGTCACTACGCCTCCATGTGATGACCCTCCTCCAGATACTGGAGGCGTCTTCCAGCTCCTCGACACCGATGAAGATTGAAGAGGCCCAGACTCAGGAACCCCTCTTACTCTCGCCAAGCCCAGAGTTATGCTCCAGGTAGCAGGTGAGTCCATATCCTTCCTTATGGACATGGGGGCTACCTACTCTGTTTTGCCTTCCTTCAGTGGCCCAGCCATCCCTCCACTGTCACGTTCATGGGAATTGATGGCACTCCCTCCACCTACCGCCAGACTCTTCCTCTGTTTTGCCGCCTGGATGGCTCCCTCTTCTCGCACTCATTTCTTATCATTCCTTCGTGCCCAGTCCCCTTGTTAAGACGAGACCTCCTCTCCAAGCTAGGGGCCTCAGTTCACTTCCAGCCCAACCCCTCCCCGCACCTCGTGTTCTTCTTTCCCCTCCTCTCGCCTGATAAACCCCGCCAGGCTGACACCCCACTCCCATTTCCGGTCCCCATTAACCCTAAGGTGTGGGACACCTCCACCCAGATCATTGCCCAGCACCATACTCCAGTCCGCATCCGGCTGAAGGACCCCTCCAAGTTTCCCTCTAGACCCCAGTTCCCTGTCTCCCTTGAGCACTGACAGGGACTAAAACCCATCATCATGCGCTTGCTCCAGCAGCACATTCTAGTCCCTGCCAACTCACCATGCAATACTGCTATCCTGCCTGTACGGAAAAGCTCCAGGGCCTACCGCCTCGTGCAGGATCTACGCCTCATCAACGAGGCAATAATCCCCACCTTTCCAGTTGTTCCTAACCCATATACACTTCTTTCACGCATTCCCCCTGATACCACCCATTTTACTGTCCTTGACCTAAAGGATGCCTTCTTCACCATTCCCCTACATCCTAACTGTCACTTTCTGTTTGCCTTTACATGGGAAGATCCAGACACTCATATTTCTTCCAAGCTTACTTGGACTGTTTTGCCTCAAGGGTTTGGAGATAGCCCCCATTTTTTCGGACAGGCACTGGCACAGAATGTTAGCCTCTGTCCCCTTACCCACAGCACACTATTGCAATATGTAGATGACTTATTACTATGTAGTCCCTCCTGGGAGAGCTCCCTTGCAGATACTGCTACACTTTTAAATTTTCTTAGTGACCAAGGTTATTGGGTTACCCCAGCCAAGGCTCAGCTTTGCACCCCTTCTGTCACCTACCTAGGCATACTCCTCACACCCACTACAAAAAGCCTCATGGCGGATAGAATAAGCTTCATTGAAACTCTCCAGCCTCCTCAGGATGCGGAAGAGTGCTTGTCCTTCCTGGAACTGGTAGGGTATTTCAGGCATTGGATTCCCAACTTTGGGGTCCTAGCCAAGCCCCTTTACCAGGCTGCCAAGGAAGCACCCACCGGACTGCTGTCCGACCCCTCATTGGTTGCCCACTCTTTCAAGAAGCTTCAGGACTGTCTCCTTTCTGCCCCGGCTCTCTCTCTCCCCAACCCCCTTCGGCCTTTTCATCTATTCACCGAGGAGCGCCAAAAGGTAGCTACTGGCCTCCTAGCCCAGCCGGTTGGATCCACATACCAGCCTGTGGCCTATCTCTCCAAGCAGTTAGACCCCACGGTCCAGGGCTGGCAACCTTGTCTGCAAGCCCTGGCGGCTGCCATAGAACTTGCCAAGGAGGCCCTCAAGCTCACCCTAGGACATTCTCTTACTGTCTACTCTTCTCACCGACTGTCAGATCTCATCACACACAAAGACACAAGTGTCTCAGCCACCTCACCCTGTCCCAGCTTCAAAGTTCCACCTGCTATTCATTGAAAACCCTCACATCACCCTCACCACCTCACCCCCTCTAAACCCTGCTACCCTCTTGCCCACTCAAGGGTGCGATTCCACCCCCGCACATTCCTGCCTGGAGGTTCTCACCACCTTGCCGCCTGCCCACCTCAGTCTTTCGGAACAGCCATTAGAACACCCAGATCATACCCTGTTCGTGGACGGGAGTTCTGTCTTAATCCCCGATGGCCGCTGGCAGGCGGCACACGCTGGCATAACAGCAACCCAGACGGTCAAAACCAGGCCTTTGCCTTTAGGCACCACCTCCCAGAAGGCTGAACTCACTGCCCTTCCTCGTGCCTTACTTCTCTCCGAAGGGCAAAGGGTTAATATCTACACAGACTCCAAATACACCTACCTTATTGCACACACCCACTCCCTTCTCTGGCAAGAATGTGGGTTTCTTACCACCAAAGGGATGCCAGTAGTCAATGGACCACTTATAAAGAGGCTGGTTGATGCTCTCCAGGCCCCCAAGGAGGTAGTCATCATCAACTGTAAAAGCCACCAGCATTCTAAGGACCTTATGTCACAGGGTAACAATCTAGCTGACTCCACCACACGGGCCACCGCCCTCACTTCCTCCCCTACCCCAGCACCTTTACTCTTTCTTTCCCACACATATTCCCCTGACTACTCTCCCCAGGAGCTTCAAACCCTGACAGCCCATCCCAGTGCTACCCAGAGCGAGGATGTGTGGGTGTTCATTGACAGCCGAGTAGCGCTCCCTCAGACTGAGGCAGTGCATGTATTGACCGACATACACCGCTCTCTCCACATAGGGCCTAAGGCTAGGTGTAACTTCCTGGAACCCATCCTTCGCCTCCCCTCACTGCAGGCCCAAATTAGGAAGGTACACCAGCAATGAGCCACCTGTTCAGCCGCTAACCCCCAAGGTAGGCTCAGGCACCCAGGGCCCACTCATCAGCTAAGGGGTCACCAGCCAGGGTAAGATTGGCAACTTGATTTTACCCACATGCCCCGCCATAAAAAATTCTGCTACCTGCTGACCCTGGTTGACACCTTCTCAGGATGGATCGAGGCTTTCCCCACCACCCGGGAAACTGCAGAGGTCGTAGCAACCACTCTCCTAGAGCACATCATCCCCAGATTTGGTCTCCCCAGAACCATCCAATCGGACAATGGTCCGGCCTTCATTTCTAAACTCACCCAGCAGGTGGCAGACGCACTCCAGATTACCTGGAAGCTCCACATTCGCTACCATCCACAGTTATCTGGAAAGGTAGAATGCACAGTCTCCTTAAACTACATCTAACCAAACTCACTCTAGAAACCCACCTCTCATGGGTGACTCTCCTTCCCTTGGCTCTCACTCATCTTAGGGCAGCTCCGCGGACCCCCACAGGTCTCAGCCCTTTTGAGCTGCTGTACGGATGCTTGTTCCTCTTCTAGGAGCTGCCAGCCCTCTCCCCTCCCTTAGGCTCCTACCTCCCTTACTTAACCCTCCTTCGCGAGCTTCTGAGAAAACACGCGGACCGGTGTCTCCCTGCACCAGCTTCCCCAACCCTCGAGAATCCCGCCGTCGTAGCATCTGGAGACCCGGTCCTGGTCAAGCAGCTGCAATCCCAAGCCTTATCTCCACAGTGGGAAGGACCATGCACTGTAATCCTCACCACTCCCACCGCTGCCAAGCTCCTTGGTCTTTCCTCCTGGTATCACCTGTCCCAGCTGAAAAAGGCGCCCACCCAACATGATTCCAATTGGACCACTCAGGTTGTTACCCCTACCAAGTTACAACTCACACGCGCAGGTAACGACCCTCTGCCTAACCTTCCTCAGCCACCTAGTCCTCCTGAGTCTAGGTGAGACTCCTGCCCAAACTCCCCCCACCAATTAATTCCAGTGGAGGTTCTACCTTACCGAGACCTGGACCCAGGGAGATCACATGAGCTCCCTCACCATAGCCACAGTAGACTGCCAGCCTCAAGGGTGCCAAAGCCAAGTAACCTTTAACATATCCTCCTTCCAGAGTATCCCCCAAAAGTAGTCCCCTCCATACCCAGTCATTTGTTTCATATATGATCAGACGAACAATGCCTGTCGATCCACTTGGGTTGAGACCAATGGAGGCTGCCCTTATCACTACTGCAACATGCACAAGACCATTCCGGATGACAAAGAAATCCTCTGGCAGCAGCCCACTTCCTCTGTGCGACTGACTATGAGTAACAAGTATGACAAGTCTACATTCTTCCTCACCATCCCTGACTCCTTGGGACTTGAGGTGGGTGTTGGGGGTTGAGGCCCGCCTTTACCAAGGGGTCCATGACCTTTACCCCGTGGCCTGACTCAGGATCTTTAGGGCCTACATCAGGGTCGTAAGCAGCCTTGTCAGCCTGGCCTCTGACATCAAACAACAGGAGAAAGCCATCTCAGCTATAGCCAACCCAGGCATCAAGCCCCAGGATAGCAGCAACCCTTTTTCATGGCTAACCTTAGTCAGGGAAGGGGCTCAAGTAGTACACATGGCCGGGGTACGCAGCATCTCTCGTTGTTTCCTGTGTGCAGCCTTGAATAAGCCCCCACTGGTTACAGTACCCTTAGCCAGTCCTTTTAACGCCTCTAACCTAACCCTCTCCTTTCTCCTTCCCCGCCAAACCCTGGGAGAAGTCCCCTTGTTCCAAGACCCACTTAGGCAACAACTCCCCTTTTGCTACTCCATCCCCAATGCTTCCTGGTGCAACCAGATCAGATCTGCGCCTCCAAATCTAACCGCCCCTGCAGGTGGGTATTTTTGGTGCAATTCCACCCTGTCAAAAACCCTCCATGCTCCCAACACTACCCTATGCGTTCCCATCCCCCTAGTCCCCAGCCTCACCCTATACAGTGAGGCTGAGCTATCCTCCCTCCTGCCCTCTGCCCGCCCCCACCAGGCAAGGGCAGTATTCCTTCCATTGATGATCGGGGTCTCTTTAGCCTCATCCCTCATAGCCTCTGGACTAGGAACCAGAGCCCTAACTCATTCTGTCCAGGCCTCTCAGGACCTTTCAACCCGATTACAGGTAGCAATCAAGGCTTTTGCGGAGTCCTTGGCTTCCCTCCAACAGCAGATCACCTCAGTTGCCCAGGTGGCAGCCCAGAACCATCGGGCACTGGACCTCCTTACAGCCAATAAGGGTGGCACCTGCATGTTCCTCAATGAAGAATGTTGCTGCTACATCAATGAGTCAGGACTAGTAGAAACCAATCTCCTCACTCTAGAAAAGATTTGGGAAGGACTCCACCAGGGAAACTTTGGATTGGGGCCCTCATTTGGGTGGTGGCAGTCATCTATAGCCGGTTGGGTCCTACCCTTTCTAAGCCCCTTACTAATCATTGGCTTCTTGCTACTCATAGCTCCCTGTGTCCTCCACTTCATCCAGGACCACATAAAGGAAGTCTCCCGGGTCACTGTCAATCAGATGCTACTCCACCCCTATACCCGAGTTCCGACTTCCGAAGAACCCCACAATGACCAATACCAGCAGGAAGCAGCCAGATGAACATGTCGCCCCTTTTTCTTATTAGAAAGAGGTCGGAATGTTAAGCAGGGACTTAGACCTAACATGGCGGTACCACCTGACATGGCGGGCCCCTTGTCAGGAATTTACCTGCTGGGACTTCCTGCTAGGACTTTTCAGTGCACGAAAAGCACCCTGAGCCTGCCAAAACTCCCCACTCTGTGCAAACTCCTGGACACGTCATTCCTCAGAGATCGAAGCCTACAGACCCTGCCTACCATGCCCTATAAAAGGCCCCTGATACCTGCCCCACATGAGACTTCCTCAGCCCTCCTCCTAGGGGACTGGTGAACCTCACCCACGAGCCCAATAAAGGCTACCTCTGTTCTCATCTGCCTCATGTCTTCTTGCTCAGCTCCCCATTACATTACATTTGTGATAAAGGATTAATTTTCTTAATTACTATATTTTACAAGAATCAATATTATTATCTTTAAAGCAAAATTAGGAATGCCTTTGTTCTCCAGATATCGGGATATCTGGACACTCCCAAGTCTTGGTCTGTTTAGTAAACATTATTAATTTGTTCCCTTAACTGTGAACATCTAGAGGCTGGGAATGCCTAGCTTTCTGAGAATGCAGCCCAGCAAGTCCCCACCTCATTTTCCTGGCCCTCACTCACAATGGAATTCCTCTGGTTTGACTGCCTCTGACAGTGCTAAAGCAAAACTTTTCTTTTATGGAAGAGAGAACATTGAGGAGCAGAGACATCAAATCCGAAATGCAGAATATCAAAAACAAAGAAAACAATTTGAAAGCCACCAAACTCAAAACATAGATTACCCAGGAAAGACTGGCGGTGAAACCAATGATAAAGTTGCCACGGCCACCAGTGATATGTCCTTGGGTGTCTCAAAAATAGAATTCTGTATCTATCTGGAATATAAATAAGTGTGAGCATGAAATGAAGGTATTGTCAGATATGCAAAGTGTGAGTTTACAACCTGTACAACCTTGATGAAAGGAGTAAGAATGTATTTCAGAAAGAAGGAAACAACTCTGAAGAGTGGAGTTCAAGAAATGATGGTGAGCAAAGAAGCTGGCAACACGCTGATTAAGGTGAGTGGCTAGATACAGAAAATAATGACCATCACCAATATGGGGAGTTTTCTGAAAATAAAAGGGGAAAGAATAATTTCAGAGGGGAGACCAGTTCCAGGAAAGTTTATCCAAGCAACTGGGGAGACCTTGAGCCAGCTGAGGAGTCTGAGATTTCCTAGGCATGGGCCTGCCTTCATATCCTTGCTGGCCTCTGGCCTCTGTGAGGGTTGTGGTCTTTCTGTGAATGTGGTGGCCCATTGTGATGGTAGAGAGTAGATTTCCAAAACACTCCCTTCCCCCAGTCATACTCCCCACAGTCAGAGATCTGATTGGTGCAGTTTTGTGCTACCCACAATGTACTTAACTTGCCATTTAAAGTCAAAATTTGTCTGCTAAAGAAAAGAAAAGAAAAAATCCCATCCAGCACCATAGCTCATGCCTGTAATCCCACAGCTCTGGGAGGCAGATGTGGGAGGATTGCTTGAGGCCGGTCTGTAAAACATAGCAAGAACCTTTTCTCTCAAACAAACAAACAAACAAATCACAAAAAAACAAAATTCGCTGGGTGTGGTGGCACACACCTAGAGTCCTAGTACCAGACTGTGGGAGGCAGGAGGATCACTTGAGCCTAGAAGTTCAGGTTATAGTGAGCTATGAGTGCCCTACTACACTCTAGCTTGGGCAACAGAGTGAGACCCTGACTCAAAAAAAAATTGGCCGGGCACGGTGGGATCACGCCTGTAATCCCAGCACTTTGGGAGGCCAAGGGCACGGTGGGATCATGCCTGTAATCCCAGCACTTTGGGAGGCCAAGGTAGGTGGATCATTCGAAGTCAGGAGTTTGAGACCAGCCTGGCCAACATGGTGAATCCCCGTCTCTACCAAAAAAATACAAAAACTAACCAGATGTGTTGGTGCGCACCTGTAGTCCCAGGTACTCAGGAGGCTGAGGCACGAGAATGTCTTGAATGCAGGAGGCGGAGGTTGCAGTAAGCCAAGATCACACCACTTCACTCCAGCCTAGGCAACAGAGTGAGACCATGTCTCAAAAAAGAAAAAAGCAACAAAAACAAAAACTAGCTATATACTTTAAAAAGACACATCTAATACGTAAGGACATAAAAAAGTTTAACATAGAAGGATGGGAAAAGATACAGAGATATGACCGGGATGCTGGGGAAACCAAAAGGAAGTGGGAGTCTTCAGCACAGAGAAAGCATGACCAGGGTTTAACAGGATCGGTTCCCAATCAACTGCATTTTCCAGACAGCCATAACAATTCTAAACTTGCACACACCCAATAAAATAAAACAAAAAACATAAACTATAAGGAAAAATTGTAAAACCCACTAAGCGTTTGAGAAATTTCAACACGCAAGTGTCGAGTAGACACAATGTTACTAAAAATTTAGAAGATTTGAAAAACACAATTAATAAACTTTGTTTTAATGGTCTTCTAAAGAATCCTCCCCCAAATCATATATTGAAATGAATTTCAATAGAATTCAAAGAAATAGTACCTTACAGACCATGTTCTCTGACTATAATGCAATTAGGTTGGAAATCAATGACAAAAAGAATTTTTTAAACCCACATAAAATTGGAAGTTGAAAATTGAATATATCAAAGTAGAAGTCAACACTGAAATTAAAATATTAAAATCAACTGATATAAAATATTACATATGAAAACTTATGAGATTCAGTGAAAGAGAAACTTAGAGGGAAATTTGAGGCCTATTAGGTTTATTTTGCATCAAAGAGGGATGAAAATAAAGAGCTAATAATCTAAATGAAAATATGAGAAAAAGAGTAGCAAAATGAACCCACAGAAAGTGAAAGGTGGAAGATATTAAATAAATAACTATAAATAGAAAACAAAAAATACAATAGAGAGTAATAACAAAGCTAAAGGTTATTTGAAAGGTTTGCTAACATAGACAATACTCTAGTGAAATTGATCAGGAAACAAGACAGTGCTTCCTATCCTTTTTTGTTTTTCATTATAATCTCCCCATCCTGGGAAATGTTTTAGGCTTTATTTTTCTTAATAGCCTCTCCCCATTAACCTCCATGAAAATTTGATTCCACATATATACTAGTTCGCCCTTTATGTACTGTATACATATCTGTGTTTTATATTTTAAAAGAGTATGTACTGTATATATATCTGTGCTTTATACTTTAAAAGAGTAAGACCCACCCAAGGCTAATTTTCACTCCCTTAGGAGTGAAAATATCCTCCCTGTCTAGAATGCCTAGAAAAAGAGAAGCCACAACTAAGCAATAATAGGAATTAAAAAGATGTAACTACAGATAGCACAGAAATATAAGAATTAAACATTCTGAACAACTTTATAACAAGACATACTAATAAATGTTCAGATTCCTAGAAAAATAAGTCATATAAATTGACAGAAATAGAAACACTAAATAAGTGTTAGGGCCGGGCATGCCTGGCACTTTGGGATCCAAGGCAGGCCGATCACTTGAGGTCAGGAGTTCAAGACCAGCCTGGGCAGTATGGTGAAACCCTCTCTTTACTAAAAATACAAAAATTAACTGGGCCTGGTGGCATGCCCCTGTAGTCTCAGCTACTCTGGAGGCTGAGGCAGGAGAATCGCTTGAGCCTAGGAAGCAGAGGTTGCAGTGAGCCAAGATAATGCCACTGCACTCCAGCCTGGGCGACAAAGTGAGTCTCTGTCTCAAAAATAATAATAAAAATAAATAAATAAATAAGTGTTAGTCTGCTCTGGGTGTCATGAGAAAATACCACAAGCTCGGGGGCTTAAACAATAAAAATGTATTTGCTACCAATCCCGGAGACTGAAAGTCTATGATCAAGGTGCCACCAGGATTGGTCTCTGATGAGACTTCTCTTTTTGGCTTGCAAACAGAGACCTTCTCATGGAGTTTTCACATGGCCTTTGCTCTGTGCGTGCTTGAAGAGAAAACTCTGGTGTCTCGTTCTCTTCTTCTAAGGACATCAGTCCTATTTGATTAAGGCCTTACTCTTATGACCTCATTTAACCTTAATTACCTCCTTAACGCCCCTATGTCCTAAAACAGTGACATCACCAGTTAGGGCTTCAACATACACATTTTGGGGGAGACAGAATTCATAACATTCAGGAAATATTAAATTATATCGTTTTAAAGTCTTCCCAAAAGAAAACACAAGGATGATACCATACCAGATATTCAAAGAGCAGATTACATTTATCATGTTCAAAGTCCTTCCTGGGAGAAAGAGCAAACCTCCAGGTGCATTTTATGAGTCTCCTATGAACTAATACCAAAAACAGATAAGGACAGCACAGAAATCGGAAAGTATGGACCCATCTCTCTCATGATCATAGATAAACAAAAATTTCTAAATTATGAGTAAACTCTATCTGGCATGTTTTAAAATATCATGGCCAAGTTAGGTTTATTTATAACTTTTTAAAATTGGTTTTGCATGCATTAATGTATCTAAACATACTAAATTTACATTACTGGACAGAAATACATGTTCATCACAAAACACCAGAAAAAGCATTTAGATAAAAATCAACACTAATTTGTGACTTGTAGCAAACCAAGATTAGTAGAGAAACTTTCTAATCTGATAAAGAATTTCTACCAAAAGTCTTCAATGAATATCATTGTTAATTGTGATGTTAGAAACATTCTCTTTAAAATCAAGAATGCCTCCATCACTAGTCAACATTGGATTGGAGAACTGGTCAGCACAATTCTTATTCTTGTTTTAAAACAATTATAAAATTATAAATTAATTATAATTTTTTAAAACTTTTTTAAAAAATTAAATGTTATTGTAATCAAATATTAAGAAGTTTTTGTGGGAGAGGAGACTTGATGAGCTGATCCTAAAATTTATGTCAAAGAGCAAATAGCCAATAATTATCAGAAGAAAAAAAGGTGGATGATTGACCGTATTGTGTGAAGAATTGCTGTAGAACTTTGGGTATATGTCAAATGAGGCTGGGTTATCTTCTGGTTACCCCCTTCCCTCTCCTCATTTAATCATCTGAAAAGCACCAACTACATTTCCCATGTGTATATATCATTCTCCCAAGTATCCATCCCAGGTTCCCAAGGGAACGCTGCACATCCTAGTTGCTCAGACACCAGGCTATTGGGGTCACCTGAGTCATACCTAGACTCTTAAACATTTTCTGTCCAGAAGTGGCACACATTACTTCTGTTAACTTTCCACTGGTCAATTAAAACCTGCCACGAACATGGCAGGGAGCACAGTCCCCCCCTTAAATGGAAAGGGACAGTGATGGACGGTAATACAGTCTTCCCCCACATAGTCATTAAGATAGTGTGGTATGGATGCTGTCAATATAAGCCAATAGATAAAGAGATGGGCAGCCTGGCCAACATGGGGAAACCTAGTCTGTACTAAAAACACAAAAATTAGCCAGGCACAGTGTGGTGAGTGCCTATAGTCCCAGCTACTCGGGAGACTGAGGCATTATAATTGCTTGAACCTGGGAGGCAGAGGTTGCAGTGAGCCGAGATCCACTGCACTACACAGCCTAGACAACAGAGAGAGACTCCGTCTCAAAATCAATCAATCAATCAATCAATCAATCAATCAATACATAAATAAATAAAAACAGAGTCAAATCTATATGGAACTTGAAACACAAGTAGTGACAAGATCAATGGGGAAATGATGGAATTTTCCACAATTGGAGCTGGGACAATTTGTTATCTACATGGCAAAAAATGAAATCAAATATCTGGCACAAATCACACTTACAAATTAATTCTAGGTAGAATCAAGACTTCTATGTGAAAGGCAAATTTTACAACTTGTAAAATAAAACATATTTCACCTGTAACAGGGAAGAAATTCTTAAGATACAAAACAGAGCAAATCTTAAAGTTTAAGAAAGTAACAAGCACTTTGGGAGGCTGAGGCAGGTTGATCACGAGGTCAGGAGTTCAAGACCAGCCTGGCGAAGATGGTAAAACCCATCTCTACTGAAAATACAAACAGTAGCCGGTTGTGGTGGTGGGCACCTGTAATTCCAGCTACTTGGGAGGCTGAGGCAGAGAATTGCTTGAACCCAGGAGGTGGAGGTTGCAGTGAGCCGAGATCATACCACTGCACTGCAACCTGGGCAACAGAGCAAGACTCTGTCTCAAAACAAAACAAAACAAAAAAAAATCAACAACAAAAAAAAGGAAGAAAGAAAAAGAAAATGGCAAACAACTGGATTAAAATGAACAGCTTTTGCTTTACTAAGAGACAACAAATAGAGTGAAAAAACAAGCCACACCATGCAAGAAGATATTTGCAACAATTGATAAAGGATTAGTATTCAGAATTTAAAGAATGTGAATGAATCAATATGCAAAAGACGAGCACCCAAATCAAGAATGGACACACAGGCATGAGTAGGCACTTCACAAGGAGGGAACACGAATCACCCAAAATCATGTGAACAGATGAACAACCCTTTAGTAATTAGGAAACTGCAAATTAGGACAATACTTTTGTCTTTTGATTCGACATCAAAACATAATTAGAAATCAAAAATATAAAATATGGCACTACCAAGAGTCATGAAGGATGTGAAGCAAGAAAACCTAATATGCTTTCGGAGGAATTACACCAACTTTACCCATTCTAAAATACCACTTATTTAAAATAATCCATTATTTTAAACACCACTCCAAAGCAAGACAAAAGCCCCCAAAGTCCACTAACCCAGAGCTTTTTATCACTTGTAATTTTCCTTTTTTTTTTTTTTTAGAAACAGTCTCACTCAGGCTGGCATGCAATAGTGCAATCTTGCAATCTGCAACCTCTGCCTTCCAAATTCAAGTGATTGTTCTGCCTCAGCCTCCCGAGTAGTTGGGATTACAGATGTGCACCACCATGCCTGGCTAATTTTTGTATTTTTGGTAGAGATGGGTTTCGCCATGCTGGCCAGGCAGCTCTCAAAATCCCGACCTTAAGTCATCTGCCGTCCTCAGCCTCCCAAGTGCTGAGATTACAGGCATGAGCCACCCTGCTTGGCTGTCACTTGTAATTTTTGTGTTAAATATGTTGAAAGATCTATTTTAGACTTATTGAAGAAGGATTTTTAATCATATATTACTTCTGCATACAAAAATGAAGAAAATAAAATTAAGGTGTTTCTAACCATCACAGTCTAACTTTTCTGAGTCCAACTTGAATCCCATCATCAGTGCCCACGTTTTTCCACACACTAATGTCTCTGCCATTCAAAGCATTGGTCATACAGCAGTTTTGACACTGGGATGTGAACTCGTCCACACTCCTGCCTTAGAGAGGGGGCCTGTGTTCCTCCCATTGACTCTAGGCAGCTGTGACTGCTTGGACCAATAGAGTACAGTGGAAGTGACGCTGTGTGACTTCCAAAGTGATATCATAAAAGGCTTTACAATTACCGCCTTGCTCACTGGAAATACTCACTCTTGGAACTCTGGGCCACCTGTAAAAGCCCAAGCACCCTGAAGCTGCCATGCTGGGAGGAAGCCCAGGTCACACCGGGAGGCTACATGCAGGGTCTCCATTCACAGTTTCAGCTGAGCCCAGCTTTTGAGCCCTCCTGCCCAGGAGCCACACTTGTGAGTGGAGCAGCCTCCAGATAATTCCAGTGCTCAATCCTTCAAGTCACGTCGGGCTGCTCAAGCCTTCCCATCTGGGGCCCCAGACATGAGGAAGCCCTCCCTACTCTGCCCTGGGTGCCTGATCATCAGAACCTGTGAGCGTAATAAAATGCGCCTGTTCTGTGTCCCTAAATGAGGGGGTCTGGTGCACAGCAGTAAAGAAGCAGAATGTCCCTCATTCACAAGGACTCTGGCAACACTGCAGTTTCCATCTCCTTCCTGATCTGTCGTCTCCTGGGGGACTTAAGTGTCATACAAATAACCTCGCATTGCCAACACTCTGGCCTCCCAGTCCTTGACCTCCTCACCCACAGCAATGTCCTCACGTAAGTCACCTCGGCTAACTCTTCCAGTGAACAAATGGCAGGGTCTAGTGGTTTTAAGGGACACTGTGAGGGCTGTTGTAAGGGAAATGGAGGCTTCCTCTTGTAGCCCCTCCAAAGGTCCTGTGCCTCCCCCTGGCGTTGTCAACATGCAGGATATTGGGAAGAGCTGCAGGTCACAAAGTAGCCATTGTCAAGCCTCCTGTCAATCATAACAGGGAATTCATAACAGAGTTGGGATGGGAGGTGGGGAATTGGCATCACTCGCCCTGGCTTCTGAGCCGGTGCCTCCAGCTTTTCACCAGCACTTGATTCCGTCTCAGACCAAATATGTGGATGTCCTTCGTCACCTGCTCCATGGACAGCGACACTGTCTTGCTGCTCACATCAGACAAATGAGTGCTGCTTTGAGCCCCAAAGGGAGGCCTGATGAGCTGAGCCAGAGGGAGCTCCAGGGAGCTGAGGGATTCCCAGAGACCTTGGTTGGGAGTCTGCCAGCACACAGGGCAGGCGGGACAGGGCAACTCACAAAACCCACCCTGACCTTAGCCCCGGCTCCCCTGCATCCTTCTACCCATGGCTGCAAGGTTACCTGCAGGCCCCTGTGCTCCAGAAGTTCTCGGCTTCCCCCACTTCACACTCCCCTGCCCTCTCTCAGCCCTGCCTCCTTCTCTGGGAGGTGGCTGTGAGGATTCCCGGGGTGCAGGGGCTGGCAGAGGGGAGGGGGTGTCCTGTGAACACACACGTGTGCGGGCGGCTGCTCTGTGCCTGTTCCCCCTGCCCTGGCCAGTGCGGGAGGGAGACAGGGTCAGAGCTGGTGGTGAGATTCCTGGGGCTTTAGCACAGGGATGCTGGCAGGACCAGACAGGGGAGTCCCTGAGTGGGGTTCTGAGCTCCAGGCCAGGCTGGGAAACTGGAGAGAGGTAGGAGGAGCAAGCTCAGGTGGCTTGAGGTGGCCTCGAGAGGTGCCCAGGCCCAGCAGGGTCCACTGCAGACTTCTTATTTGGTGGGAGGTGAGGGCACTTCCAATGCACATGCCCAGAACTTGGCCCAGATAGGGTGAAGCACAAGAGAGGTGAGGACACTGAGGACTGGATGGGGGCCTGGACCCCAATTGCAGCTTCGAGGGGATACAGGATGGGCTGCCGCATCTTGAGCTGGGGGGGAGGCTTGGATCTGTGTGCCCTGAGCTGTAGGTTTGGCAGAGAGACTGGAGTGGGTGTGAGGTGGTAAAAAGCAAGTCTATGGGGGAGGACTGTGGTGGGTGACCCAGACGGGGAGCAGGGTTTGGGCATGGCCAGAGGAAGGCCAGGCCGTGGCCTCTTCTGGGTATGGATGGGCCTGGCCTCCTCTCCTCCTGGGCTGGGCAGGGCAGGGCTCTCAGAGCTCCGGCCATGGCAGGGACTTTGCCCACAGTGGGAAGCCATCCTTCAGGGTCCATGCTCTGCCCAGCCTTGCTGTGCAGGCTTAGCTTGTCACATTGGATTAGGCTGACCCTAAGTCCCTGGCGCATCCCAGTCCTGCCACCAGAGCCAGTCCTGGCTGCCCCAGCCCATTCTGTCTGTTTTAACAGCAGCTGACAGGCCACAACTACCAGTCAGCCTGCAGATCAGTGTTCAGCCCCTGCATGCACAGCCATCGGGGCTACCTCTCCAGCCTTTGGTCTTTTTGTTTCAGGGGCACAGAAAGTCAAGGAGGCCAGGCAGTCTAACTAAGCAGATTTGGTACTTCCTGTGTCAGGGTAAAGATAGAGCAGGAAACTGAGTCAGGGTCAGGGGTCTGGGGCCGTGGGGGCTGGGTGTAGGGCTGGGGGTTTGGCAGGATGACTTTTCCCAAATGCAGCCCTACCTGTCAAAGGATGGAGTGCCCAACACAAGAGAGTCCTTGTTAGGGTTAGGGTTTGGATTAGAGTTAGAGTTAG
>NC_045442.1:86384372-86408497 GCF_002776525.5 Piliocolobus tephrosceles | reverse complement strand
AGCTGGGCGAGAGCCTCAGAGAGCTCTGTGTGCAGATTCTGCAAGGCCACCCCTGCCCTGCCTCTTGGAGCAAGTTGCTCACCCTCTTGGAACTCCAGGTCCCTCCCTGGTGCAGTGAGCATAGTAAGCTCCCGCCCCATGGAGTTCTGAGAACTGTGTGGGATCCTTTGTGTGCACCCCTGGTGCTCATAACCCTGAGGTGCTTGCCCTCCAGCTGGGTTGTGTGAAAAGGAAAAGAGAAGAGGCAAGGGGTTTGCCCCCTTGCACGCACCTTAGTCTTCCTCCTCCCTTCCTCGTTTGCCCTGTGAGTGACTTGAATTCCCTGAATGTGTCTCATGCAGAAGGCTGTCCACAGCCACCGACTTCCCTCCCCACTGTGTGGTTGCAGCTCTTGTCAGGAAAAGGCAGGGCTGGTGAGGAAAGGCATTGAGGTGGCCATGGGGTCCCCTGCCCAGGTGCCACTGACCTGGAGTCCTGTATTCCTGGGCCCAGAGATGCCAGCAGGGCTGCCCGCAGGCTCTGCCTGCAGGAGAGCCCGGCTGCTTCTCCCCATGCCTGTGCCACAGGCCTGTGCTCGTGGAGGCCTGGCTGGAGCTGCCCTCAGGCAGAGGAGTGCAGGCTGCTAATGGGTGAGAGTTCAGGCCGCCTGGTGAGAAGGGACCTGCCCCTCTCAGCTCCTCCTTTGTAAAATGGGTGCTGGCCTGAGACCTTCCTCACTCTAGGTGTCTCTGGGTAGCAGGTGCTTGGGTCTTGGCAGCCTCTCCCCTAGAGGATGAGGTAGGGGCACCTGGCCATGCCCTGGTGTGGTCAGTGATGTGGGCCCAGCCGCCCGCAGGGGTCCTGGAGTGTTGGGGTGATCAGACTCAACACCAGATTGTGGGAGCGAGGAAGTCCAGCAGAGTCAAAGGAGTGAGAAAAAGACAGCTTGAGAGAGAAAGTGGGACCAGGGGGCCATCGTGAGTGTGGAGGCTGCAAAGGCCCCAAGCTCTGGGAGCCCATGCTATTTATTGGTGCTCAAACAAAGAAACAGGTGGTGAGGATGTAGGGGTTGAAAGGAAACGGTGTATTAAGTGAATGAGAAACATATAGCTGCTTGAGATAATGAGAGTGCTAGAAGCAAGGAGCCAGCAAGTCTAGGAGACATGCAAGCCCTGCCTCAGCTTTTCTCCCAACACAGGAGCTTTCAGAGTTCACTTCTGGGGCCTGTTGTGAGTCCTAAGGCACTGGGGTGTGCGGGGACTGGCACAGGGCTGGGAGCTGGTAGGTCCCAAAAACAGGAGCTGTGCTGACACTTCCATGATTGGTCCTGGGCTCTGTCCCCAACCTCGCCTCTTCCTGATGCAGAGCTGAGGGTTGGGGTGACATAGAGAGCTCCCCTCCCCCTTGGGGTCTCTTTCTGCTGCTCCTGATTTAAAGCCGCTCAGCCGTGCAGCAGTTGTGACAGCTGTGCTCCTCTGATGATGTCCCCTGGACATGCACAGGCTGTGGCGTCTGAGCAGCCCTGTCAACCCCAGGTGAGGATGTGAGTCGTCACTCCTCAGCTGGAAGCAGCTGAGTCGAGGTGACAGGTGCCCTCTGCCCACCAGCTCGGCCCTCTGCCTCTGCCCATGTGTCCTGGCAGTCACAGCCCTGAACTGTCAGCTGTTGGCTAACTTAAGCTGCCCGACATGGAGGGTGACAGTCACAGCAGGGAAAGGCCAAGGCAGGAGCCTGAAACCCAAATGCAACAGAATGAGCCCTGTCAGCAGACTGCCACCAAGAAGCCAGGAGGGCTCCAGGGAGCAGGGAGCCCAGACTTCCCTGTTCAGCCCTAGGCCTCATATCCAGCCTGGCAGAGGCCTCTGCTGGCCTCACTGCTCCAGGCCAGTCCTGAGCCCACCCCCACACATGGCTGGAGGGTTTTGACAGGCACCTCCCTCTCTAGCCTGGCAGGTGTCTGAGGCTCTTAGCAGGAACCCCAGGCCCTCCAGGGGCCACTCCCTGCTCTGGGCGCCCTGTGCAGAGGTGGGACCAGGTGGGGCATAGGCACTCTACAAGCCCTGCCTCACCTTGAAGGGCCGAGCCCACCTGTCCCTCACAGCCCTGTTCAAAGGGCACCTCATCCTGGAAGCCTTCCCTGATGACCAGCCAGCCCGTCTGACTCCCTGAAGCCCAAGGGCTTGGTCTGTGCCTCTCATCAGTCACTTGTCACCCAGGATGTATCATGAGTTCTGGTTGTCTATGTCCAAGTATGATTTTCTTCTTTAGTTCCTTGGTTTTCTTCCACCCTTTTATTGTTGAAATTTTCAAACCTATAGGTGAGTGGAAAGGACTGTACAATGAACACAAACACACCTACATCCACCACTGGGATTTTACAATGAATGTTCGCCCATGCTCCTTTATCTCTCCCTCTCTCTCTCTTTTCATCCATCACCTTGCAAAAAAAAAAAAAAAAAAAAAAAAAATGCTTGCAATACATAGAATACTTAGTCCTAAGACAGCCTAGAATGTAATTTGCAACCACCCCAACTGTGAAGCTTTGGGGCAGCCCTCAGTCCTGCTCAGGGTGGCCGAGTTGGGTTGACCAAGGGGTGCAGGCCACAGACCCAGTTGCTCCCTCCTGGGCACACACTGAGCCCAGTGTCTTGCTGGCCAGGGCCCTTTGGACACCTGAGTGAGTAAGATGCTGAGAACACTGCCTGATAGCATCAGATTTGGAAGGAGCTGCTGTCAGCCTTAGTGGTGCGAGAGGACCTAATGCTTGCCCTGAGTGGGGCCAGGTCTGGTGAGTCGAGGTCAGTCAAAAGACCAGCATAGGGTACCAAGCTGGCCTTTCTTGCTACTGTTTTGTTTTGTTTTTTGAGACAGAGTCTCATTCTGTCGCCCAGTCTAAAGTCCAGTGGCATGCCATCGGCTCACTGTATCCTCTGCCTCCTGGGTTCAAGCAATTCTCCCACCTCAACCTCCCAAGTAACTGGAATTAAACAGGCGCCTGATACCGTGCCCACCCAGCTAATTTTTTTGTATTTTCAGTAGAGACGAGGTTTCACTAAGTTGACCAAGCTGGTCTCGAACTCCTGACCTCTGGTGATTCACCCACCTCGGCCTCCTAAAATGCTGGGATTACAAGCATGAGCCACCATGCCTGGCCATTTTTTTTTTTTTTTGTACTCTTGTACAATTATATGCTTGCTTTATAAAAATGAACTTATTCTACATATATGTTATTACATTATTAAGACCTGTTCCCAAATGACATATTACATTTTCATCATTCTTTTTAAAACATTTTTTCCTGAGACAGCATCTTGCTGTGTTGCACAGGCTGGAGTGCAGTGGCCTAATCACATGTATATATAATAGAGGCAGGACTTGAATCCAGATCATATAGCTCGGGAGTGCTGGGTCTTAACCACTAAACTACATTGAGTTCTTAAGCTGTTTAACTGAGTTATTGTACTTTACAAAGTGGTAGTAGCTGTTCTTATCTGGAAAGGTTTTCTATGATTTTTACAAATATTAAAAATTACATTAATATGTTAGATTAAAAATATTAAAATATTATATATATATTTAAAAATATATATATATAGGCCAGCTACAGTTGCTCATGCCTGTGATCACAAAATTTTGGGAGGCAGAGGCAGGTGGATCATGAGGTCAAGACATTGAGACAATCCTGGCCAACATGGTGAAACCCCACCTCTACTAAAAACATAAAAATTATCTGGGCATGGTGGCGTGTGCCTGTAGTCCCAGCTACTCAGGAAGCTGAGGCAGGAGAATCACTTGAATCCGGGAGGTAGAGGTTGCAGTGAGCCAATATTGCATCACTGCGCTCCAGCCTGGGCGACAGAGCAAGACTCCATCTCAAAACAATAGCAACAAAAAAACTGTTTGTTTCTCTGTTTTGAGACAGGATATTGCTCTGTCAGGGTTCAAGCGATTCTCTTGCCTGGGCCTCCTGAGTAGCTGGGATTACAGGCATCCGCCACCACATCTGGCTAATTTTTGTATTTTTAGTAGAGACGGGATTTCACCATGTGGGCCAGGCTGGTCTCAAACTCCTGACCTCAAGTGATCCACCTGCCTCAGCCTCCCAAAGTACTGGGAATACAGGCATGAGCCACAGTGCCAGGCCTATATATTAGATTTTTAAGCGGAAAGGTATTTGCTCAGAATCTTAGATCTCTTGAGCCCAGGAAATTGAGATTGCATGCCACTGCATGCCAGCCTGGGTGACAGAGAGACACTCTGTCTCAAAAAAAAAAAAAAAAAGAAAAATCCAAACAGTTGTGTTCTAAGTAGGATATGTAGTAATCATGACCTTTAGCACTGTACTGCAGCAGTCTGTCATCTAATAAGTGATTGTGTGATCTAAATTCACAACATGGGGCGTTTGATAATGCTACAAAGTTGGTTTGTTTAAAATTAAAGTTTAATATAACTAAATAAATCATTATTTTAATAAAACCAACATGCCATATGTAAAAATAAAACCCACATACAGAAATCATCTCATTTACAGGGAGAATACACCTCTCCATGCAATAGTTTTCTCATCTGAAAAAAAGAGGGATAATAGAGCCTATTTCACAGAGTTATGTGCAATTAAGGAGATAATATATACAGAGCATTTAGAAATGCTTGGCACATGGAAAGCACTCAAGAAGTGTATGTGTCCTCCACATAATAAAGACCATGTAGGAAAAATCCATAGAGAACTTTATTTTCAATGGAGAAAAATGGAAACCTTCTCTCCTAAGATCAGGAACAAGACAAGGGTGCCCACTTTCACCATTTCTATTCAATATAGTATTAGAAGTTTTAACCAGACTTATTAGGCAAGAAAAATAAATAAAAGGCATTCAGACTAGAAAGGAAGAAGTAAATTATCTCTGTTTGCAGGTGACATGATCTTACATGTAGAAAACCCTAAATTATACAAAATACCTGTCAGAGCTAATAATTGAATTTAGCAAAGTTGTAATATATGAAATCAACACACAAAAATCAATTGAATTTCTATATACTCATGACGAGCAATCTGAAAAGGAAATTAAGAAAATTATATTTACAATAATACCAAAAATAATAAAATACTTAGGAGGGAACTTAACTTCCTTGGTTTACTTTAGTGTGAAGACTTGCATACTAAAAACTACAAAACACTTATGAAAGAAATTAAATACACAAATAAATGAAAAGGCACCCATGGTTGTGGATTGGAAGATTTAATATTGGCTAAGATCCAGTGCTATTCGTATCAAAAATTCAGTAACTTTTTTTGCAGAAATACAAACAAACCTTAAATTTATATGGAATCTCAAGGGACCTCAAATACTGAAAACAATCTTAAAATAAAAACAAAATTGGAGGACTCACACTTCCTTATTTCAAAACTTTTGGCCAGGCGCAGTGGCTCACACCTGTAATTCTAACACTTTGGGAGGCTGAGGCGGGCAGCTCACAAGGTCAGGAGCTCAAGACCAGCCTGATCAACATGGTGAAAACCCATCCCTACTAAAAATATAAAAATTAGCTGGGTGTGGTGGTGCGTGTCTGTAATCCCAGCTACTCAGGAGGCTGAGGCAGGAGAATCACTTGAACCCAGGAGGTGGAGATTGCAGTGAGCTGAGATCACACCACTACACTCCAGCCTTAGTGACAGAACGAGACTCCATTTCCAAAAAAAAAAAACAAAAATAAACTTTTTTACAAAGCTACAGTAATCAAAATCATGCGGTGCTAGTCATGTAGACCAATGGAATAGAATAGAAGGCCTGGAAATGAACCTTCCAATATATAGTCAAATGGCAAGGGTGGTAAAATCGTTCAATGGGAAAAGAACAGTCTTTTCAACAAATGATGTTGTGTAAACTGAATGTCCATATACAGAAGAATGAAGTTGGACCCTCCCTTACACCAGATACAGAAATTAACTCAGAATGAATCAAATACCTAAATGTAAGACCTAACACTATAATGCTCTTAGAGGAAAACATAGGGGAAAAGGTTCATGGCATTGGATTTGGCAATTATTTCTTCAATATGACACCAAAAGGATAGGAAACAAAAGAGAAAATAGTTACGTTGGGCTTCCTCAAAATTGAAAAATTTTGTGCCTCAAAGGACACTATCAACAGAGTGAAAAGTTATCCCACAGAATGGGAAAGAATATTTAGAAATCGTATATTTGATAAGGGGTTAATAACCAAAATATATAAAGAATTCCTACAACTCAATTATATAAAAGAAACAACCCAATTTAAAAATGGGCAGAAGGCTGGGTGTGCTGGCTCATACCTGTAACCCCAGCACTTTGGGAGGCCGAGGTGGGCGGATCACTTGAGATCAGGAGATTGAGACCAGCCTGGCCAACATGGTGAAATTCCATCTCAACAAAAAATACAAAAAATAGCTGGGTGTGGTGATGCACGCCTGAAATCCCAGCTACTTGGGAGGCTGAGGCAAGAAAATCACTTGAATCTGGGAGGTGGAGGTTGTGGTGAGCCAACATAATGCCACTGCACTCCAGCCTGGGCAACACAGTGAGACTCCATCTAAAAAAAAAAAAAAAAAAAGGCAGAAGACTGGAATAGACATTTCTCCAAAGAAGATATACAGATGGACAATATGCACATGAAAAGATGCTCCATATCAGCAATTATTAAGGAAATGCAAATCAAAACCTTGTTGAGATACCACTTCACACCCATTAGGATGGCTATTATCAAAAATCAAAAATAACTAAACAGAAAGTAACAAGTGTTGATGAGGATATAGAGAAATTAGAACCCTTGTGCACTATTGGTGAAATGTTAAATGGCACACCGATGTGGAAGACAGTATGGTAGTGCCTCAAAACATTAAACATAGAATTACCACATGATCCTGCAATTCTGCTTCTAGGTATCTACCCAAAATAATTGAAAGAAGGGGTCCAGGTATGGTGGCTCATGCCTGTAATCCCAGCACTTTGGTAGGCCAAGGCGGGTGGATCACCTGAGATCAAGGAGTTTGAAACCATCCTGGCCAATGTGGTGAAACCCTGTCTCTACTAAAAATACAAAAATTAGCCAGGCATGGTGGTGGGTGCCTGTAATCCCAGCTACTTGGTAGACTGAGACAGGAGAATTGCTTGAACCTGGGGGCAGAGGTTGCAGTGTGCCAGATAATGCCACTGTGCTCCAGCCTGGACAGCAGAGAGAGATTTCATCTCAAAAAAAAAGGCCATAAGAGCCTAGGAGTTTGACACCAGGCTGGGCAACATAGCAAGACCCCATTTCAACTTTTTAAAATAAAAGAATAAAATTTTTAAAAAATTCTATATCTCCTTCAACTCTTTTGACCATTTTGGTCAGACTGGTCTTGAACTGCTGACCTCAGGGCGCCTTAGCTTCCCAAAGTGCTGTGATTACAGGCATGAGCCACTGCCCTCAGCCTAAGATGATAAATTTCATGTTATATATATTTTGCCAAAATAAAGCATTAAAAAAGAAGTGTGTGTGTGTTTAAATTTTTCAGTTATTTTAGCAAGGTAGGTTTACATGAAGAGTATGCTATTTAGAAATATTTATTCATCCGTTCATTACTCATTTCATAGTAGGGGAAACATTCCTGTTTCTCCCCCTTGGTGGTGATAAGTGGAAATAGCTTCTTTGAATATGTGCAGGGCTTCACTGACCTTGGCCCACCCCTGTGACATGGGACCTCAGTCAGCCAAGTACCAACTCTCTGACAGTCTATGGACTCAGCCTGCAGAGCCTGGACGAGCCACTTCTGGTGTCTCGGGAGAACCCGCTCCCGATGTTTAATGTGGGTTCTTTTCTATTTCCTAAGTGCCTTGGCTGGGTTGAGAAATAAAGGGAAGGAGCACAAGAGAGAGAAATTTAAAGCTGCGTGTCCGGGGGAGATATCACATGTCGGCAGGACCGGTGATGTTCCCCGAGCCGTGAAACCAGCACGTTTTTATCAGCGATTTTCAAAAGGGGAGGGAGTGCACAAATAGGGTGTGGGTCACAGAGATCACATACTTCACAAGGTAATAAAACATCACAAAGCAAATGGAGGCAGGGCGAGATCACAGGACCACCGGATGAGGTGAAATTAAAATTGCTAATGAAGTTTCAGGCAAGCATTGTCACTGATAACATCTTATCAGGGTGGAAGGGGGTGCAGAAGGAAACATCAGACTCATCCTCCCTGCCAGTCACCTGCAGGTTTTCTAAAGTGTGGAGGAGTGTGAAGCTACAGCAAGCCTGGCCCTGGTAGAGAGCATCAGTTTTCACTGTGTGCTCTCTGCATCCCAAAGCCAGACTGGTGCAAGATGCGCGTATTTATACGTGTACTTCCTGATAGTACTCTGAGTCATCACAGGAAAACTCCAAATCCTCACAAAATCCCTTTCAGTTAGCTGTACTTCCATGACCTGCTTTTGCCTTTTGCATCAAGGTTTTCATCCATGCGTGCTGGACAGTCTTGGATTGTTTTTTCAGACCCACTCTACTCCTCCCCACCCTGCTCTGTGCCCTGGGAGGATGACTTATACAGACCACATCACTTAAGTCACCTCTCCCCCTGGCCTCCAGCTGGGTTAGGCTGATGGAGGTAGCAGCAGTTGTTGATGTAGGAGGAGAGAGAGCCCGCGGCCTGAATTTCCCCGGCTCCTTCCCCGACCGGCCATGGTTTTAGCAATAGTGGTATGCCTTTACCAAAGCTTTTGTCAGGGGCCCTCCCTCTCCCCTGGCCACAATTCCCTCCCCAGACTCTGATGATGGGTCCCATCCCTACTGCTCAGGTGAGAATCGCTCCCTGTTCCTGCAAATCTCTGGGAACATCACCATCCCATAAACATCTACAACTTCGAAAATCATCCTTGTGCTACATGCTATACCTCTGCAATCTTTTTTCTAGCAGGATTCTGACTGATACACCAAGAAAAAAAAAAAAAAAAAGAGAGAGCATGCCTGTATGGGAAAATAAAATCACATCTCTTAAGTACCAGATTAGAGTTTTACATATGTTACTGCATGTAATCCTTGTGACAACCTTGTGATGAAGATTCTATCATCTCTGCTCTCCTGAGAGGAAAACTGAACTTCAAAGAGAGTAAACAATTTCTCCAGCTCCTTCAAATAGTGACTAGTGACGTTGGGATTTAAACCCAGGTCTTCCTGAAAACAAAACCCACATTCTTTCCCCTATAAGGGCTGAAGGAGATATATATTTTTTGTAAAAATTTTATTCTTTTATTTTTAAAAGCTGAAATGGGGTCTTGCTATGTTGCCCAGGCTGGTCTCAAAGTCCTAGGCTGAAGCAATCCTCCCGCCTTGGCCTCCCAAAGTGCTAAGATTAAGGTTGAGCCACCATGCTCAGCCAGGCTATGGAAAATTTACTTCTATCTATGCTGGAAAATTGTTACACATTAAATCCATCAGTATCATGCATTATCAATCAGTATCTGAAAAGTAAAGCTCCACATGAGAAATTTACCTTCGAAATGTTAGATTTTATTTATTTATTTACTTACTTACTTATTTTGAGATGGAGTTTCTCCTTATCACCCAGGCTGGAGTGCAATGGCGTGATCTCGGCTTACTGCATCCTCTGCCTCCCAGATGCAAGCGATTCTTGTGCCTCAGTCTCCTAAGTAGCTGGGATTACAGGTGTCTGCCACCATACTCATCTAGTTTTTGTATCTTTTTTTTTTTTTTTTTTTTTTTTAGTATAGACAGAGTCTCACCATCTTGGCCAAGTTGGTCTCGAACTCCTGACCTCAGGTGATCCACCAGCCTTGGCATCCCAAAGTGCTGGATTATAGGAGTAAGCCACCACACCTGGCCAGATTGTATTTTTTAATCAGGCATTTAAAAATTTTAAAACCACTTCCATTCAACATAGTATTGGAAGTTCTGGCCAGGGCAATCAGGCAAAAGAAAGAAATAAAGGGTATTCAAATAGGAAGAGAGGAAGTCAAATCGTCTCTGTTTGCAGATAACATGATCCTATATTTAGAAAACCCCATCTACTCAGCCCAAAAACTCCTTAAGCTGATAAGCAACTTAAGCAAAGTCTCAGGATACAAAAACCAATGTGCAAAAATCACAAACCTTCCTATACACCAACAATAAACAAGGAGAGAGTCTAATCATGAATGAACTCCCATTCACAATTGCTATAAAGAGAATGAAATATCTAGAAATATAGCTAACAAGGGACGTGAAGGACCTCTTCAAGGGGAACTACAAACCACTGCTTAAGGAAATAAGAGAGGACACAAGCAAATGGAAAAACCCTCCATCCTCATGGATAGGAAGAATCACTATTGTGAAAATGGCCATACTGCCCAAAGTAATTAATAGATTCAATGCTATTCCCATCAAACTACCATCAACATTCTTCACAGAATTAGAAAAAACTACTTTAAAATTCATATGGAACCAAAAAAGAGCCCACATAGCCAAGGCAATCCTAAGGAAAAAGTACAAAGTTGGAGGCATCACACTACCTGACTTCAAACTATATTATAAGGCTACAGTAACCAAAACAGCATAGTACTGGTACCAAAACAGACATATAGACCAATGGAACAGAATAGAGACCTTGGAAATAATACCACACATCCACAACCATCTAATCTTCAACAAACCTGACAAAAATAAGCAATGGGAAAGAATTCCCTATTTAATAAATGGTGCTGGGAAAAACTGGCTAGTCATATGCAGAAAACTGAAACTGGACCCTTTCCTTACACCTTATACAAAAATGAACTCAAGATGGATTAAAGACTTAAATGTAAAACCCAAAAACATAAAAACCCTAGAAGAAAACCTAGGCAATACCATTCAAGACATAGGCATGGGCAAAGATTTTATGATAAAATTGCCAAAGGCAATTGCAACAAAGGCTAAAATTGACAAATGAGATCTAATTAAACTAAAGAATTTCTGCACAGCAAAAGAAATTATCATCAGAGAGAACAGGCAGCCTACAGAATGGGAGAAAATTTTTGCAATCTACTCATCTGACAAAAGTCTAATATCCAGAATTAACAAGGAACTTAAACAAATTTACAAGAAAAACAAACCTATCAAAAAGTGGGCAAAGGATATGAACAGACACTTCTCCAAAGAAGACATTTTTGCAGCCAATAAACACATGAAGAAAAGCTCAACATTCCTAATCATTAGGGAAATGCAAATCAAAACCACAGTGAGATACTATCTCATGCTAGGCAGAATGGTAATTATTAAAAAGTCAAGAAACAACAGATGCTGGCAAGGCTGTGGAGAAATAGGAATGCTTTTACGTTGTTGGTGGGAATGTAAATTAGTTTAACCATTGTGAAAGACAGTGTGTCAATTCCTCAAGGATCTGGAACCAGAAATACCATTTGACCCAGCAATCCCATTACTAGGTATATACCGAAAGGAATACAAATCATTCTATCATAAAGGTACATGCACATGCAGCACTATTCACAGTAGTAAAGACATGGAATCAACCCAAATGCCCATCAATGATAGACGGGATAAAGAAAATGTGGTACATATGTACCATGGAATATTATGCAGCCACAAAAATGAATGAGATCATGACCTTTGCAGGGACATGGATGTAGCTGGAAGCCATCATCCTCAGCAAATTAACACAGGAAGAGAAAACCAAACACTGCATGTTCTCATTCATAAGCGAGAGCTGAACAATGAGAACACATGGACAGAGAGGGGAACGACATACACACAGGCCTGTCGGAGCAGAGGCGAGGTGAGGGAGAGCATCAGGACAAATGGCTAATGCATGAGAGGCTTCAAACATAGGTGACGGGTTGATAGATGCACCAAGCCACCGTGGCACACATATACCTATGTAACGAACCTGCACATGTATCTCAGAACTTAAAGTATAAAAATAAAAAATAAAAATAAATTTGTTAATGTTTAAATTTTAGAAATTTGGGAGGGAGAATGCATCTCTGTTAAGAATCTGGAATGCGTTCCTCTTTCTGACGAGAACTGTGTAACTTGGTGGTTTTGTGTGTGTGTGTGTTTTGTTGTTGTTGTTTTGTTTTGTTTTTACTGCTCTGGAAACTAGGACCTCATGCCCACGTTCTGATGCGGTTACAACAGCCCTTTTGCTCCCATGAAATCTCGGGTTTTCTTTCCTTATCTTGATTTGCCACTTCTATTTGATTAGCTTCATTGTATAACCTTGGTTTGAAATCTTTTGGGGAAATTAATATAGGAATATATAAAATTAATATATGAAATGAGTCATGTTTGTCTCTTAGCTTTGCCTAATTTGTAGTTGAAGGTGCAGGCCTAACATCTGAAGAAACACTAAGAGGATCAGGGTTGGGTGTAGACAACTGCCCAGCCTGCACGAGTTCCAGGATAGCCTGTCCTACAGCAGGAAATCAGCGGGGTTGTCTTTCTTTGCACAGAAAACATTCCTTTATTAATGTGAACTTCAACTGCAATAAGCCAATGATTAAGAAAAGAACCAGTATGTACATGCTGCAATTTAGATCTAAAATATAAACATCCAAAGTGTAGAAAGAATTTCCTCCTTCTTTCATCGAATCCTGTTTGCCTAATGTATTTCATGGGTAACTTGCCACTCAGATATCCCAGGAAGCCCAAAGGCTAACACTGTGGGCGGACAAGTTGGGATGATACCAGCAGTGGTTAGGTTCTCACCATCCAGTCGTGTTATAGCTACAGGATCATGAAAGTTTGCTCATGGGAAATGCAAGTTCAAATTACTCTCTTTACTGAGTTGGAATTTCTTTTAGAAATGCCTGGGGCCAGTTCATTCCTTGAATTCCAAGCACTGTTTGTCAATTCCTGGTTCCAAAATTTCTTAAAGTCTAAGATCTGAAAAGGCAACATTTTTGTTCTCTTCTAAGAGGTATATGCCTGTTTGTGTTTTAAACAGGTTTGTCTGTAACTGAAAGTTAACTGACCCCAGTGGCAAAAGGGAGAAGCTGTTAGCTTGCACAAAAACTGTCAACCACAGCCGCAGATGAAACAGGGAGGGCTGAAGGGATATGGGACAGATGCCATTAGCATCTAATGCAATATTTAGTAAAAGATGTTGCCTAAGAGGATGATGTTATGGGGAGCTTGGAAGAGCCTGGGTAGAAGACTGCTGAAGGCATGGAGTTGTTTCACTCATCCCCTCCTTCATCTTCCTCACCAAAGAAGATGTGCTGCCTAGCTGCAGGGCTTGCGGTCAATGGGCGGCCTCTAGCTTTTGGCTCTTTGGGGTCCTTGGTCTGGTGGTGATTTTGGGTCACCCAAGGCTGCTGCCCTCTTGGGGCAGCCTCATCCAGTCACTGGGTGAAGCAGGATACACAGGCCCCACCATTCCAGTCTGAAGGGGACAATTTTTTTTGTTTGTTTTTTTTGAGATAGAGTCTGGCTCTGTCCCCCAGGCTGGAGTGCAGTGGCGCAATCTCGGCTCACTGTAAGCTCCACCTCCCAGGTTCAGGCCATTCTCCTGCCTCAGCCTCCCGAGTAGCTGGGACTGTAGGCATCCGCCACCACGCCCGGCTAATTTTTTGTATTTGCAGTAGAGACAGAGTTTCACCATGTTAGCCAGGATGGTCTTGATCTCCTACTTCCTGATCTGCCCACCTCAGCCTCCCAAAGTGCTGGGATTACAGGCGTGAGCCACCGCCCGGCCTGAAGTGGACACTCTTGATGAACACTGTTGCTTCAGAGTGCCCTCCAGGTAGACTGAGGCTGTGCTGGGCCCACAACACAGTTAAGTTTTTTTCCTCTGCCCCATCAGTTTTTCCTCCTTCCCTTCCTAGGTGTGGATCTCTAATCGGTATCATGCGCCTCAGACTCCATCTCACTCGTTGCTTTTGGAGAATGCATCCCTTGACAAGTCCACCAGCCGAGTCTCCCCGTCTTTATAGAGAGCACAAGGAGGGGCACCTTTTCCCCATAAAGACCTGCCTGCTGATGGGCTCTTGTTTTCTCTAAGACCAGGCACTTGGCCAAATCATATTCAAAGTTAACAGGGAACTCTGGTCTTTTAATTATTTCAATCATAGACGATGTTCCTCTGTAGTCATGGGCCAGGCCCCTCGGGGTGTTATCTGCACAAACGTTGAAAAGTTATGCTTCTGGCTGGGCATGGTGGCTCACGCCTATAATCCCAGCACTTTCGGAGGCCAAGGCGGGCAGATCACGAGGTCAGGAGATTGAGACCATCCTGGCTAACATGGAGAAACCCCATCTGTACTAAAAATACAAAAAAAAAAAATTAGCTGGATGCGGTGGCACGCGCCTGTAATCCCAGCTACTAGGGAGGCTGAGGCAGGAGAATCGCTTGAACCCGGGAGGTGGAGGTTGTAGTGAGCTGAGATCACACCACTACACTCCAGCCTTAGTGACAGAGTGAGACTCCATCTCAAAAAAAAAAAAAAAGTTATGCTTCCTAGAAATACTCCAGAAGACTTTGTCTCCAGGAAATTCAGTGCTCTCCAGGACACAGCATCCCTGGCACCTCCATTAGAACTGGACTGTTCTCTGGCTGTTAGTGGAAACAGCTTCAACTCCAGAATGTTCCTGGTATTTGCTCTAGGATAAGGCATGGAACACAGATACAGTTATGCTTGCCGATCCTGTTCAGTCTGAACTCACAGCACAAAAAAGGAGCGAGTTTCCAGAATGTTCAGCAGGCACCTCTTCTCATTTCTACAACTAGATGCTTGGTGTAATTGAGATATTTTCTCATTGAATGAATATGTGCAGCACTACCAGTCATACTTCTCCATTCTGGGCAGCAGAACTCAATGGGTGTCTTAGTCCATTTTGCGTTGGTATAAAGGAATACCTGAGGCTGGGTAACTTACAAAGAAAAGAGGTTTATTTGGCTCACGGTTCTGCAGTCTGTGCAGGAAGCCTTAGTGCCAACATTTGCTTCTGGGGAGGGCTCCAAGGAGTTTCCAGTAGCGACTGAAGGGGAAGGGAAGCCACCTGTGACATGGCCACAGAGGGAGCAAGGGAGTAGGAGGAGGGAGGCCCCGGACTAGCAACCAGATCTCTGTGAACTAGTAGAGAGCACTCACGCATTACTGCAGGGAAGGCACTAAACTATTCATGAGGCATCCACCCCCATGACCCAAACACCTCTTTTAGACCACACCTCCAACACTGGGGGTCACATTTCAACATGCGGTCTGGAGGGACAGATATCCACACTGCATCAGTGATAAAGACCCGACTCTGCCCGCACTAGTTATATGCGTGAGCCAGTTCCTTAACCTCACTGAGAGTGTGTTTCTCCATCTGTATCATGGGGATAGTGATGCTTGGCTTACAGGTCTGTGCTGCGGATGACAAGACATAATCTATTTCAATGCCTAAAACAGATCCTGACACTAAGCACTCCACTAAGGGTAGCTGTTATAGCCCTGATAGTGACTGCTATCAGAACTCCCTCTTAGCAATTATGGCTTCATTAGTGTCTTCAGTAACTAAGAAATGAAAAAGAATATTGGGTCTATAAACTCTTAGGAAATTTCGCTGGCCCCATCATGCCCACCACCTTCATGGTGAAGCAGGAAGAGCTCATAGGAAATAACAAAGGTTCACATAAGAATATGCCTGTTCATGTTTTAGCATCTTTCCCAATCTTCTCAGCTCCTTTCATCATCTTGACAAACCACATCTCATAAATAAGCGGTTGAGACTATTACGAAAGAGGCAGGAAAGCAGAGTAGCTGATGTTTTCTTTTCAGATCTTCTCTTCACCATGTGAGTAATTGTCATTTTGTGGTTTCCAGCACGGTCAGCTGTCAGTTTCCAGTGGCTCCAGGTATTTGAGATGTTAAGTGACCTTTTAAAATGCCACTTAAATCCACATGCCTTTTCCCTGACATAAGTACAGCTAAGACAGATACTCACTTTATACACATCCTGCATAAGCAAGCTGAAGAACCACAGCTATAGGTTTGTTTTTTGAGACAAGGTCTCACTCTGTCACTCAGGCTGGAGTGCAGTGATACCATCATGGTTCACTGCAGCCTCAACCTCCTGAGCTCAAGAAGAGATCCTCCTGCCTCAGCCTCCCAAGTAGCTGGGACTACAGGCATGCACCACCACACCCGGTTAATTTTTAAATTTTCTGTAGAGATAGGGTCTCGCTATGTTGCCTAGGCAGCTCTTGAACTCCTAGGCTCAAGTGATCCTCCCACCTCAGCCTCCCAAAGTGCTGGGATTACAGGTGTGAGCCACCCCTCTGCTCCCCTTGCTATAGTTATTTACTTAGACTCTAAACCAAAGAACAGGCTTCTGGCCAGGTACAGTGGCTCGTGCCTACAATCCCAGCACTTTTGGAGGCCGAGACGGATGGATCACCTGAGTTTAAGAGTTTAAGACCAGCCTGGCCAATATGGCGAGACCTTGTCTCTAATAAAAATACAAAAAATAGCTGGGCATGGTGGCGGGTGCCTGTAATCCCAGCTACTCAGGAGGCTGAGGCAGGAGAATCGCTTGAACCCGGGAGGCGGAGGTTGCGGTGAGCTGAGATCGTACCATTGCACTCCAGCCTGGTCAATAAGAGCGAAACTCTATCTCAAAAAACAAAGCAAAACAGAACTGGCTTCAGTGCCCCAAGGCACAAGGGAATGGAGACAAGGACAGGGGGATGTTGCCCACAGGTGAGATTATAAAGGAATTTTATGAGAACAAACCTTCTCATAGGTTTGTTCTCATAGGGAGAACAAAGGCACCGAGGGTCAATGCTCCCTGCCCTTAGAGAACTGGAGAACAAGGACAAATACAAGGTCCCAGCAGGTGACTACAGACTTCTGACCCTTAGGCCCTGTATTGCCCTGTTGGTTCCATTTTAGCATCTACCTTTTAAAGCATGTTCACCAGTGATCATTTCCCTAATTCTTCCTATCTGTTTTTGGTAAGTGTCCCCTGCAGTCTGACAGAGAAACAGAAATCCAGCTGACCATATGTATGCTAGTATTCTTTTCTCTCAAGTTTGTCGTTGTTGTTGTTTAAGACAGGGTCTCGCTTTGTCACCTGGGCTGGAGTGCAATGGTGTGATCATAGCTCACTGCAGCTTCAAACTGCTGGGCTCAAGCAAGCCTTCTGTCTTAGCCTTCCAAGTACCTGTGCCCACCAAAGAACTGGGATTATAGGTATAAGCCATCACGCCCAGGCCTCCTCTCAGGTTTTTGTTTTGTTTTGTTTTTTAATTTTGAAAACTGCTGTCTGGGTGCGGTAGCTCACGTCTGTAATCCCAGCATTTTAGGAGGCCAAGACAGACAGATCACCTGAGGTCAGGAGTTTGAGAAGAGCCTGGCCAACATGGTGAAACCTTGTCTACTAAAAATACAGAAATTAGCCAGGTGTGGTGGCACACACCTGTAATCCCAGCTACTCAGGAGGCTGAGGCAGGATAATTGCTTGAACCCAGGAGGCAGAGAGGTTGCAGTGAGCTGAG
This sequence comes from Piliocolobus tephrosceles, assembly GCF_002776525.5. Classification (NCBI taxonomy): domain Eukaryota; kingdom Metazoa; phylum Chordata; class Mammalia; order Primates; family Cercopithecidae; genus Piliocolobus; species Piliocolobus tephrosceles. The sequence continues at coordinate 86,391,040 of NC_045442.1, read as the reverse complement.
ATTGCAATATTGCACTCCAGCCTGGGCGACAAGAGTGAAACCCCGTCAAAAAAAAAAAAAAAAAAAAAAAATGAAAAAAGAAAGAAAACAAAAAATACCAAACATATATTATCTAGACTAAACCACTGTTAACATTTTGCCTCATTTACTTTTTGTCTGCTTAAATTTTTTTCAGAAGCAATTCGATACAGGTATCATGTCACTTCATCTCAGACTACTTTAGTTTCTATCTATCAAGAACTAAAATATTCTCTTACATAACCATAATATAATTACCTATAATTACCACACTCAGAAAATTCAATATCCACACACTATTTCTTAACAGGTATTCGAAATTCCCCAAATCTTCCAGTGACATTCTTTACAGTGATTTTTCTGCAGTCCCAGATTTAATCAAGGATGCTGCACTGAATTTATGTGCCATGCCTGATAATGACATGTTTGGCTTCCGACCTGAGAACTGACCCATAAAAATTGCGTAATGGCAACTGCATTTCACATCCACTACAATTCCCTTTTTCCACATGGGTCTCTGTGATCAACTCTGATCCTTCATGGTTAAGACAAAACCAGTGTCTTTCACTGTACTTTGCCCGGCCCTTACCAACACATTACCGATCAAAGAAAGCCCCAAGATAGACCAGGGTGTGCCACAGCTGTTACTTGGGGCTTTCCTCACGTCATGTCCAAGCAGCTTCAGCTCCCCTTCAATTGCATCCCCCAACAATCCTGAATTGCATTTTTGAATCTAGGACTAGTTTTTAAGGCCCTCCAGCTTGGATACATGGTTCCTTTGTCACTGACCACTGACAAAAAGCTTTGAATTCAACTCTGATTTTTCCCTCATTTGGTCACCTCAAGTAGTAAATTGAATCACTTTACACTACTGGTTTTGTAGGTCAAAAACAAATATGTCATAAGTTTCAGTGTAAAAAAAAAATTACTCTTGAGTGACTCCAACACCTAGGAACCCCACAGCTGGCTCTAGCCCACTTGGCCAGCACTGTGGTTTGACTGGCTCCCACTTTTGTACACACCCCATTTCAATTTTGCTTTCCCACTAATTATTTTATTATACTCTCTTTTGAAACCTGAAAAACCCCTTCTTGTTCTTTTTCAGAATTATTCAGTCAACCATTGCTTATTTTTCAATGTTAGAATCAGCTTTTCTAGTACCAAAAGTACCTTGTTGGTCTTTTCCAGAAAGATTTATAGATCAACTTAGGAACAGTTGACATCTTTATGATTTTGGATGTTCCTATTCAAGAATAGAATGTGCCTTTTGATTTAATCAAGTTATCTTTGTGTTCTTTATAAATTTTAATAAAAGATTTATTGAAATATAATTCAAACACTATAAAATATGCCATTTATTTTGTTTCTTTATCTATATTTTTAGAGACAGAGTCTCACTCTGTTGTCCAGGCTGGAGAGCAGTGGCTCCATCACAGCTCACTGTAATCTTGAACTCCTGGGCTCAAGTGACCCTCCTGCCACAGCCTCCCAAGTAGCTGGGACTACAGGCACACACCACCACACCCAACTAACTTTATAGTTTTCTGTAGAGATGGGATCTCACTATATTGTCCAGGTTGGCCTTGAATTCCTAGTTTCAAGCGATCCTCCTGCCTTGGCCTCCCAAAACGCTGGGATTACAGGCATGAACCACCATGCCTGGCCAAAACATACCATTTTAAACTGTATATATCACTGCTTTTTCGCATATTCACAGAGTTGTCTAACCACCATCACAGCCAATGTTTGAACTGTTCATCATTTCAAAAAGTAACTCTATAACCTTTAGCTATCACCCGCAGTCCCCTATTCCCCCATCCCCTAGCAACCACTAATGTGTTTTTTGTCTTTCTGAATTTGTCTATTCTGGATAGGCTTATCTAAAGGGAATCATATAATATATGGCCTTTTATGACTGGCTTCTTTCACTTAGCACAATGTTTTCAAGATTTAGCCATAGTGTAACAGATATCAGTATTTCCCTCCTTTTTATAAAAACGTTGTGGTAGGCCGGACGCAATGGTCATGCCTGTAATCCCAGTACTTTGGGAGGCCGATGTGGGTGGATCACCTGACATCAGGAGTTCGAGACCAGCCTGGCCAACATGGTGAAACCCCATCTCCATTAAAAATACAAAAACATTAGCTGGGTGTGATGGCACACGCCTGTAATCCCAACTACTCGGGAAGCTGAGGCAGGAGAATCACTTGAACCCAGGAGGCAGAGGTTGCGGTGAGCCGAGATTGGGCCACTACGCTCCAGCCTGGGTGCCAAGAGCAAGATTGTCTCAAAAAAAAAAAAAAAAAAGTTGTGAAGTTTATCAACTTAACCATTTTTAAGTGTTAATTTCAATAGTGGTAACTTTATTCATATTGATATGCAACAGATCTCTAGAACTTTTCCATCTTGCAAAAGTGAAACTCTGCACTCACTGGACAGCTTTCCATTTTCCTCTCATTCCAGCCCCTGGCAACCACCCTTCTACTTTCCGTCTATGGATTTGACTACTTTAGATACCAAATAAGTGAAATCATACAGTTTTTGTCTTTCTGTGACTGACTTATTTCATTTAGTACAATGCCTTCAAGGTTCATCAATGTTGTAGCATGTGACAGTATTTTCTTATTTTTTAAGGTTGAATAATGTTACAATTTTAATAATTATGTATCATTATAATAACTGAATAATATTTGCAACAATATAGTTGCATTGTATGTATAAGTACATTTTAAAATCCGTTAATGACATGTGGGTTGCTTTCACCTCTTGGCTATTGTGAATAATACTGCAACAAGCATGAGTGTGCAAATATCTCTTTGGGATCCTGCTTTCAATACTTTTGGGTATATACCCAAAAGCGGGATTGCTGGATTATATGGTAATTCTACTTTTAATTGTTGTTGTTGTTGTTGAGATGGAGTCTCGCTCTGTCGCCCAGGCTGGAGTGCAGTGGCGCGATCTCGGCTCACTGCAAGCTCCGCCTCCTGGGTTCACGCCATTTTTCTGCCTCAGCCTCCCCAGTAGCTGGTACTATAGGCGCCCGCCACCACGCCCGGCTAATGTTTTTGTATTTTTAGTAGAGACAGGGTTTCACCGCGTTAGCCAGAATGGTCTCGATCTCCTGACCTCGTGATCCGCCCACCTCGGCCTCCCAAAGTGCTGGGATTACAGGCGTGAGCCATTACGCCCAGCCTATTTTTAATTTTTTTAGGAATCTCCCTACCGTTTTTCATAACAGCTGTACCATTTTACATTCCCACTAACAGTGCACAAGGGTTCCAGTTTCTCTACATCCTTGCTAGCATTTGTTATTCTGTTTTCTTGATACTAGACATCCTAACTGGTGTGAAGTGATGTCTCATTTTAGTTTTGATTTGCATTTCTTGAATGATTAGTGATGTTGAACATGTGTTCATAGGCCTGTTAGCTATTTATATATCTTCACTGGAGAAATGTTTATTCAATCAATTGCCCATTTTTTAATTGGGTTATTTGTTTTGTTGTAGTTGAGTTGTAAGAGTTCCTTACATATCCTGGACATTAACTCTTCCTGGGATATGTGATTCACAAGTATTTTTTTTTCCATTCCATAGGTTGCCTTTTCACTCTGCTCATTTTTTCCTTTGACATAAAGACGTTTCAAAGTTTGATGTAGTCCCATTTATCTATTTTTGATTTTGTTGTCTGTACTTTTAGTGTCACATTCAATAAATCATTGTCAAATCTCATCTTATGAAGTTTCCCCCTATGTTTTCCTCTAAGAGTTTTATAGTTTTACATTTTAGCATTTAGCCTTTAATCCATTTTGAGTTAATTTTTGTATATGAGGTTACAGACATGAACCACCATTCCCCGCTATCAACGTTATTCTTTTGCATGTGGATATAGTTTTCCCAACACCATTTGTTGAAGAGACTGTCCTTCTCCCATTGTGAGGTGTTGGTGCCCTGGCTAAAGATCATTTGACCATATGCACAAGGGTTTATTTCTGGGCTCTCTATTCTGTTACATTGATCTATATGTCTATCTTTATATCAGTACCACATTGTGGTTTTTGGGGGTGTTTTCTGAGATGGAGTCTCACTCTGTAGCCCAGGCTGGAGTGCAACGGCACTATCTCAGCTCACTGCAACCTCCACTTCCAGATTCAAGTGGTTCTTGTGCCTTAGCCTCCCAAGTAGCTGGGATTACAGGTGTGCGCCACCACTCCTGGTGAGTTTTTGTATTTTTAGTACAGATGGGGTTTTGCCATGCTGGCCAGGCTGGTCTCAAACTCCTGACCTCAAGTGATCTGTTCACCTCGGCCTCCCAAAGTTCTGGGATTACAGGCATGAGCCACCTCACCCAGCCTACACTGTTTTGATTACTTGTAGCTTTGTGATGTGTTTTGAAATCTGGAAATGCGAGCCCTTCAGGTTTGTTCTTTTTTAAAGATAGTTTTGGCTATTCAGGTTCCCTTGAGATTCCACATGTATTTTAGGAATTTTTTTCCTATTTCTACAAAAAATGCCATTGGGATTGTGATAGGATTGCATTGCATCTGATTGCTTTAGGCAGTGTGTACATTTTAACAACACTAGTCTTTTCTAATTCATGACCACAGGATGTCTTCTCATATATTTGTGTCTGCTTTAATTTCTCTCAGCAATGTTTTGTAGTTTTCAGTGTACAAATTTTTCCACCTCTTTGGTTAATTTGCATGTTATTATTTTTTGATGCTATTGTAAATGGGATTATTTTCATAATTTCCTCTTGTGATTTTTCATTGTTAGTGTATAGAAACTCAGCTGTTTTTTGTGTGTTGATTTCATATCCAGCAACTTTGCTGAATTCATATATTAGTTCTAACAGTTATTTTGTGGAATCTTTAGGGTTTTCTATATACAAAATCTTGTCATATGCAAACAGATAAAATTTACAACTACCTTTCCAATCTGGATACCTGTTATTTCTTTTTCTTTCTCTCATTCTCCTCCAGGACATGTCAAAGTTATAGGGATTATGTAGATTTGGGGGTTATGTATGTTCTTCTTCTCCTTCTCCTTCTTCTTTTCTTCTTTTTTATTATTGAGACAGGCCTTTTTTTTTTTTTTTTCCAGCCTGTAGCCCAGGCTGGAGCACAGTGGTGCCATCATGGTTTACTGCAGCCTTGATCTCCCAGGCTCAAGCTATCCTCCCATCACAGCTTTCCAAGTAGCTGGGACTGTAGGCACGAGCCATTATGCCTGGCTAATTTTTTTTTTTTTTTTTGTAGAAATAATCTTTTGCCATGTTGTCCAGGCTGGCCTTGAACTCCTGGGCTCAAGCAATCCTCCCACCTTGGCATCCCAAAGCACTGGGATTACAGGTGTGAGTCAGCACATCCAGCTGTTATGTTGTCTTCTGTCTCCTCATGTTTCTGGAGGGATATTCATTGTCTCTGCCCATGTAGTCCCTTTTGTATCCAGTGACTCTGCTATTTCCTTGGGATCCTGGGACATAGGATTCCTTTGGGAAAATGAGAGCCCTGCGGCTATTGGTCTCATCTCCTGGATGCACCCCTCACTCTTTACTCTCTGGGGTCCTTCCATGTCCCAAGGGGCCTCTGGAAGGAGAGGCTAACGCTCCCCCTGCACACGGAATTCCAGCTTTTCCTCTGCTCTCCTTGGGGTTCACAATCCTGCTTCCTTTCAGTACCATTGCTCCTTCCCTGGAACACTCTTCTCTCTTTGACTTTTTCTGAAAACTTTCTCATTCTCCTTCAAAATGAAAGCCAAGGAGCATTACTAGCTAGCTAGGCTTTCTGCCTTGCTTCCTGTCTCCCCAATGCACTAGAGCATCTGACTCCATGGTTGAATGAGAGGAAAGGAAAGAAAAGATTTGTCATAACTGGAAATGTTGCTGCCCATATACCTCTTCCTTGCAGACCTCCAGAACAAACTCTTCCTATGGAATGATAAATGATGTGATGTGATAATGATGTATGTGATAAACCTGAATGCTGTGAGCCCAACAGGTCTTCCCTCCAGGTCCACATTCCACTTCCCTCACCATTCTCCGTAAAGCATGATTTCTGTCACGTGGTGGCATCTGGAAGATCAGTGTTTAAATTCCACTACAGAGTAGCTGTGCAGCTCACTTTTCTGAACTTCAGTTTCCTCGTTTGTGAAATGGGATAGTTATTTCTTCTTTCCCGGATTGTTGTGATTATTAGAATGAGACTCTATGTGCAAAGCAACTAGCACAGTGTCTGGGTGCAAGAGTTTTAAAAAGTGAAGCTATTGTTATTCTAACCTGGGCCTCTAGCTCACTTATAATGGAAAGCCCAAACAGAAAAGACTCATTTTGACCAGAACCCTCCCCTGCTTCTGGCCTGGCTGCACTCACAGAAGTCTACGAAGACTGAAGACTGTGCAGCAGAGCCCAATATTACCCAGACCACAGCTCACACATGCTCTTCCGCACCCACCAGAAAACTTCTTTATTCCTCTGTGGTGGATTTAATCTTTCTAATGAGCCTCCATCCAGAGAGCGAGCAGGGCAAGTATAAGGTGAAAGTGGACTTCACCCTTTTTTTTTTTTTCTTTGAGACAGAGTCTCGTTCTGTCACCCAGGCTGGAGTGCAGTGGCCCAATCTCAGCTCACTGCAATCTCCGCCTCCTGGGTTCAC